>NC_134486.1:69398007-69419410 GCF_040206685.1 Ascaphus truei
CAGAACTTGCACCTACTGTACCGGTATCAACCTGAAGTGGGGAATGAAGAAGTGATGACTCTGGAGAAAAATTAGCAGCATGTAAAGATCCATCCTCTTATGGGGTAAAGTGGAATTGTTGTTCTCTTGCTGTACTCCGAAACTGATTGGCTTGGCTTACATTCAGAACTAGTGCTTGTAATGTCCTGTTTAGATTTTGGATTTCTTTAGGAACTTGGATGATGACATTTTTTATTTGTGACATTTCTGAGATTGACCTTTCATGCATCCTTTCATGCAGTGACATCATCCGTTCATGCATTGACATCATTTGTGAATGGCAACGATTTTCTTCACCCAAGATTCGTTCTTCAGAAGCTGCAATAGCTGAGTAGGTATCACGAGCAGGAGGACTTGAATGCTGTGTTAATCCAGGAGTGTTAACATCTTCATGGTCACTTGAGTGAATTTGTCCTTGAGCGGCAACATCTGGTTCTACAAATAAATAAAGACATTATGAACTGACATGGAACTTTCACTTTTTTTTGACAATAATGATAGTTGTTCTCATAGTGGAACACATAACATGTTTCCATAATTAATTATTTGTGTCCAATTAAAAGATGATGCTTGAAGCAAAAATGAAGTTTCGACTCAGTGTGAAAGATGAATGAATTAAAGTTTGTTGTAACATCACAACTCCTAGCTGATACTTGAAAACAGACACAATACATGTTGTCATGAAACACTACAGTTCATTACATGTGAAAGGCATTTATTTTGCATGGCAAATGAAATTCTTCCAATGTACACATTATATGGGCTGCACCTCATACACTCACCTTCCATACTTGATGATGACCTTGACGAGACATGTTCAGTGTCACGTGCCACAGGTGACACAGAAGCTGCCGGACCAACTACTGTATATAGAAGAATAACATCAGAATTTCATTGTCATGTGTACATAATTAACATTAAGTATCTGTAGTGGGAGTACTTATGGCTAAATATCAGCATCCCGTCACGAAATCACAATTCTATGGTTAGGGCAATCTGTATATTATCCATCTTAACATAAATGTACATGTGAAACTAATCGTCACATTTCTTTTAAACACAATACAACATACATACAATGTTCATGCAGGAATGCGTTATAAAATTAACTGGTCTGTTGTACATACACTGCATATGTTGGGTATTAATATAGCTACAATAATGTACATCACTACCATGAAAGCAAAGTTGACTCTGCTTATAATTCAGCACCTAATTGTGGAAATGTGTATGAATGTTTTTAGTGATCTGTCAGAAAATTTAAGAGAAGCAGGTGTAGTGCTCAATGTGGCTGGCACTCAGCAACACATGCAGTGTGTCGCTCACAGATGGTACTGGTGTGAGAAGGTGGCATATCTATAACGTTACAATAATATATAACTGAAGAATGACTAACGAACGTTTTAATATATCATGGACTGGTGGTTGAAAGTAGTAAGATAATTACCATTTCTAATGAATGTGATGAACTTCTGTTCTAACAACTGTAGTCCCTCCCCCAACACTTGACACCACCATGACCTCTTAGCTGCTTCTACCACCTGTAAGCCCTCCCACAAGACTTGACTCTACCATGACCCTGTGATCTGGATCTCTGCCCGACACCACCCCCTCTGTTCACCTCTATGCTGTGATTACATATTAATTGCAGCTGGATTCACACACCGGTACATGAGCGAAATACAAATATGAAGTAAGCTACATATGAACACAATTAAATACCATATGGTACATGTTCCTATTTATGCTCACATTAGACTACATGAAGCGAAAAAAGAGCTTTCAAAATACATAATGGAATTTGTTTGTGAAAATTATTCATGTTCGCCTTTCAATTGACAATATTCCATGCAAGACTTTATTACGCAGTAAGGGCCTGTTTATAGGTGTAACATAGATTATCACAAATGTATATATATATATATATATATATATATATATATAGTGTTCGACAAATCACCCAAAAATCTACTCGCCCAACCAAAAAATCTACTCGCCACCTAGTCCCACCCAACTCCGCCCCTAGTCCCGCCCCCAACTCCGCCCCCTAGTCCCGCCCCCAACCCTGCTTTAAATTAAATATATAAATAAAATACATTTAATAAATTCCTAGTCAGACCAACATTCGTTTTTGACATAAATGTATTTATTGTATTACATTATACTACAATTAGTCGTGTGTGTGTGTGTGTGTGTGTGTGTCAATGTCAGATCTAGAAATAAAAGCCAGACCAGTGTCTGGACGTCGGCGCTTCACAGAGAGAGACAGAGAGAGACAGACACACACACACACACACACACAGAGAGAAAGAGAGACACACAGAGAAAGAGGGACACACAGAGAAAGCGAGAGAATGAGAGACACACACACTGAGAGAATGAGAGACAAAGAGAGAGTGCGACAGAGAGCAAAGAAGAGAGTGCGACAGAGAGCGAAGAAGAGAGTGCGACAGAGAGGGAGAGGGTGACAGAGAGAGGGCGACACAGGGAGAGGGTGACAGGGAGAGGGTGACACAGGGAGACGGAGAGGGTGGGTCACACAGGGAGAGGATGACACGGAGATGGAGAGGGAGGGAGACACAGGGAGCGGGACAGGGTGACACAGCGAGAGGGTGAGAGGGAGAGGATGACACAGGGAGAGAGGGTGACACAGGAAGAGGGGAGAGAGGGAGAGAGAGGGAGAGGGTGACACAGGGAGAGGGAGAGAGGGAGAGGGTGACACAGGGAGAGGGAGAGGGTGACAGAGGGAGAGGGTGACACAGGGAGAGGGTGACACAGGGAGAGGGTTACACAGGGAGAGGGTGACACAGGGAGAGGGTGACACAGGGAGAGGGTGAGAGGGTGACACAGGGAGAGAGGGAGAGGGTGACACAGGGAGAAGGAGGGTGACACAGGGATAGGGAGGGTGACACAGGGAGAGGGAGGGTGACACATGGAGAGGGAGGGTGACACAGGGAGAGGGAGGGTGACACAGGGAGAGGGAGGGTGACACGGTGAGGGTGACACAGGGAGAGGGTGACACAGGGAGAGGGTGACACAGGGAGAGGGAGGGTGACACATGGAGAGGGAGAGTGAAACAGGGAGAGGGAGGGTGACAGGGAGAGGGGGAGGGTGACACAGGGAGAGGGAGAGGGTGACACAGGGAGAGGGAGAGGGTGACACAGGGAGAGGGTGACACAGGGACAGGGTGACACAGGGAGAGGGAGAGGGTGACACAGGGAGAGGGAGAGGGTGACACAGGGAGAGGGAGAGAGAGTGAGAGGGTGACACAGGGAGAGGGAGAGGGTGACACAGGGAGAGGGAGAGGGTGACACAGGGAGAGGGAGAGGGTGACACAGGGAGAGGGAGGGTGAAACAGGGAGAGGGAGAGGGTGACACAGGGAGAGGGAGAGGGTGACACAGGGAGAGGGAGAGAGAGGGTGACACAGGGAGAGGGAGAGAGAGGGAGAGGGTGACACAGGGAGAGGGAGAGGGTGACACAGTGAGAGGGAGAGGGTGACACAGGGAGAGGGAGAGAGGGAGAGAGGGAGAGGGTGACACAGGGAGAGGGAGAGGGTGACACAGGGAGAGGGTGACACAGGGAGAGTTTCCTAGTCAGACCAACATTCGTTTTTGACATAAATGTATTTATTGTATTACATTATACTACAATTAGTCGTGTGTGTGTGTGTGTGTGTCAATGTCAGATCTAGAAATAAAAGCCAGACCAGTGTCTGGACGTCGGCGCTTCACAGAGAGAGACAGAGAGAGACAGACACACACACACACAGAGAAAGAGAGACACACAGAGAAAGAGAGACACACAGAGAAAGCGAGAGAATGAGAGACACACACACTGAGAGAATGAGAGACAAAGAGAGAGTGCGACAGAGAGCAAAGAAGAGAGTGCGACAGAGAGCGAAGAAGAGAGTGCGACAGAGAGGGAGAGGGTGACAGAGAGAGGGCGACACAGGGAGAGGGTGACACAGGGAGAGGGTGACACAGGGAGACGGAGAGGGTGGGTCACACAGGGAGAGGATGACACGGAGATGGAGAGGGAGGGAGACACATGGAGCGGGACAGGGTGACACAGCGAGAGGGTGAGAGGGAGAGGATGACACAGGGAGAGAGGGTGACACAGGAAGAGGGGAGAGAGGGAGAGAGAGGGAGAGGGTGACACAGGGAGAGGGAGAGAGGGAGAGGGTGACACAGGGAGAGGGAGAGGGTGACACAGGGAGAGGGTGACACAGGGAGAGGGTTACACAGGGAGAGGGTGACACAGGGAGAGGGTGACACAGGGAGAGGGTGACACAGGGAGAGGGTGAGAGGGTGACACAGGGAGAGAGGGAGAGGGTGACACAGGGAGAAGGAGGGTGACACAGGGAGAGGGAGGGTGACACAGGGAGAGGTAGGGTGACACATGGAGAGGGAGGGTGACACAGGGAGAGGGAGGATGACACAGGGAGAGGGAGGGTGACACGGTGAGTGTGACACAGGGAGAGGGTGACACAGGGAGAGGGAGGGTGACACATGGAGAGGGAGAGTGAAACAGGGAGAGGGAGGGTGACAGGGAGAGGGGGAGGGTGACACAGGGAGAGGGAGAGGGTGACACAGGGAGAGGGAGAGGGTGACACAGGGAGAGGGAGAGAGAGTGAGAGGGTGACACAGGGAGAGGGAGAGGGTGACACAGGGAGAGGGAGAGGGTGACACAGGGAGAGGGAGAGGGTGACACAGGGAGAGGGAGGGTGAAACAGGGAGAGGGAGAGGGTGACACAGGGAGAGGGAGAGGGTGACACAGGGAGAGGGAGAGAGAGGGTGACACAGGGAGAGGGAGAGAGAGGAAGAGGGTGACACAGGGAGAGGGAGAGGGTGACACAGGGAGAGGGAGAGGGTGACACAGGGAGAGGGAGAGAGGGAGAGAGGGAGAGGGTGACACAGGGAGAGGGAGAGGGTGACACAGGGAGAGGGTGACACAGGGAGAGGGTGACACAGGGAGAGGGTGACACAGGGAGATGGTGACACAGGGAGAGGGTGACACAGGGAGAGGGAGAGAGTGACACAGGGAGATGGTGAGAGGGAGAGGGTGACACAGGGAGAGAGGGAGAGGGTGACACAGGGAGAGGGTGACACAGGGAGAGGGAGGGTGACAAAGGGAGAGGGAGGGTGACACAGGGAGAGGGAGGGTGACACAGGGAGAGGGTGACAGGGAGAGGGTGACACAGGGAGAGGGAGAGGGTGGGTGACAAAGGGAGAGGGAGGGTGACACAGGGAGAGGGAGAGGGTGACACAGGGAGAGGGAGAGGGTGACACAGGGAGAGGGAGAGGGTGACACAGGGAGAGGGAGAGGGTGAAACAGGGAGAGGTTGACACAGGGAGAGGGTGACACAGGGAGAGGGTGACACAAGGAGAGGGTGAGAGGGAGAGGGTGACACAGGGAGAGAGGGAGAGGGTGACACAGGGAGAGTGAGGGTGACACAGGAAGAGGGAGGGTGACACAGGGAGAGGGTGACAGGGAGAGGGTGACACAGGGAGAGGGAGAGGGTGGGTGACAAAGGGAGAGGGAGGGTGACACAGGGAGAGGGAGAGTGACACAGGGAGAGGGAGGGTGACACAGGGAGAGGGAAGGTGACACAGGGAGAGGGTGACACAGGGAGAGGTAGAGGGTGGGTGACACAGGTAGAGGGAGGGTGACACAGGGAGAGGGAGGGTGACAGGGAGAGGGGGAGGGTGACACAGGGAGAGGGGGAGGGTGACACAGGGACAGGGAGAGGGTGACACAGGGAGAGGGAGAGGGTGACACAGGGAGAGGGAGAGGGTGACACAGGGAGTGGGAGAGAGAGGGTGACACAGGGAGAGGGAGAGGGTGACACAGGGAGAGGGTGACACAGGGAGAGGCAGAGAGGGTGACACAGGGAGAGGGAGAGGGTGACACAGGGAGATGGTGACACAGGGAGATGGTGACACATGGAGAGGATGAGAGGGAGAGGGTGACACAGGGAGAGAGGGAGAGGGTGACACATGGAGAGGGAGGGTGACATAGGGAGAGGGAGGGTGATACAGGGAGAATGAGGGTGACACAGGGAGAGGGAGGGTGACACAGGGAGAGGGAGGGTGACACAGGGAGAGGGAGGGTGACACAGGGAGAGGGAGGGTGACACAGGGAGAGGGAGGGTGACACAGGGAGAGGGAGGGTGACACAGGGAGAGGGAGGGTGACACAGGGAGAGGGAGGGTGACTCAGAGAGGGTGACACAGGGAGAGGGAGAGGGTGGGTGACACAGGGAGAGGGAGGGTGACAGGGAGAGGGAGGGTGACAGGGAGAGGGGGAGGGTGACTCAGGGAGAGGGAGAGGGTGAAACAGGGACAGGGAGAGGGTGACACATGGAGAGGGTGACACAGGGAGAGGGAGAAACTGGGAGAGGGAGAGGGTGACACAGGGAGAGGGAGAGGGTGACACAGGGAGAGGGTGACACAGGGAGAGGGAGAGAGAGGGAGAGGGTGACACAGGGAGAGGGAGAGGGTGGGTGACACAGGGAGAGGGAGGGTGACAGGGAGAGGGAGGGTGACAGGGAGAGGGGGAGGGTGACTCAGGGAGAGGGAGAGGGTGAAACAGGGACAGGGAGAGGGTGACACAGGGAGAGGGTGACACAGGGAGAGGGAGAAACAGGGAGAGGGTGACACGGGGAGAGGGTGACACGGGGAGAGGGTGACACAGGGAGAGGGAGAGAGAGGGAGAGGGTGACACAGGGAGAGAGAGAGGGTGACACAGGGAGAGGGAGAGAGGGAGAGGGTGACACAGGGAGAGGGAGAGGGTGACACAGGGATAGGGAGGGTGACACAGGGAGAGGGAGGGTGACACAGGGAGAGGGAGAGGGTGACACAGGGAGAGGGTGACACAGGGAGAGGGTGACACAGGGAGAGGGTGACACAGGGAGAGGGTGACACACTCACAGACACACAGACACCCAGTCTCACTCAGACAAACTCACACTCACACATACACACAGTCTGTCACTCACACACACACACAGTCTGTCACTCACACACACAAACACTCACCCGCAAGGTAGGGGGTCGCACATGGCAGAAGTGGGGCCTCCGCACGGCAGGAGGGCCTCTGGAAGGCAGGGGGGGTCGCACATGGCAGCGGGGGCCTCAGCACGGCAGGAGGGCCTCTGCAAGGGGCCGCGTCCCCTCCAGAGGCGGACGCCGACGTATTCCCTGATAGAATGGAGAAGGCCGGTAGGGGATTTCCCCTGCTTAGACCGAGAAGGGAGTAGCACCGGGTTAGGGGATTTCCCCTGCTTAGAGCAGGGAGAGGCTCGGGTTAGGGAATTTCCCCTGCTTAGAGCAGGGAGAGGCACCTGAGGCGTGGAAGGGGCTGGCTGCCGGAAGGGGGAGGAGTGGAAGCGCTGAGGAGGGAAAGTTGCTGAGAGAGCCGGAGGCGGGGTAATCTCCCCCAACAACATGAACCCGCCTCCGGCTTTTTTTTTTTTTTTTTCTCCAGCGCGGGAAAAACAGCAGAACGAGCGTGGGAAATTTAAAAAATACACGTGTGCTGCTTGGGCCAATATTTACTCGCCCGGGGGTTAAATCCACACGCCCCGGGCATGTAAATGTATATAATTGTCGAACACAGTATATATATATATATATATATTATATGTATATATGGATCGACACATACATGAAATAGTGAATTATGCATTGTGTGCACAGACACAGTATAACGAAGAACACAGTGATGTTAAACATTACTGTGACAAAGAATGACTGCGGGTGTGCTTTGTGGTTATGCATGTTAACCCATTGTTTGTAAAAAGATTAGAACATACATTCAGCTTTCAACTATAGGGGAAAGATGTTGAATGCTTTGTAAAGTAGAAGGTTGCAGTGTGTGTTATTTGGAAGATCATTACACAGAAGTCACGATAGCTGAGCCAATACATGTTTCCAAACACACATAGATTATATATATATATATATATATATATATATATATATATATATTATATATATAATTTTTGTTTTTTTACTTTTTTGGACAACTATATATAAATCTAGATTATATATATATAGACATACACAGAGAGAGAGACATATATACAGATATATATGTAGATATGCTTATATTTGGAACAAACTATAAGTTGCAGCGGAAATATAGATAAGAACTGTAACATAAGACACGCTTAGTACAGTAATATTTGTCACCTGGTCGAAATTGAGATTAATAAATTGAGATTAATAAATTCCATTATCTCTGTCCCCTGGCAAACCCGCCACGACGACAGGAAGACATTTTTCACGCATCTGCTCCTCCAATGGAGTTAACATTAGAGCTTGTGCTGGCGGCCCACCTCCAGTGGCAGAAGCATGCATCCGTTGTGCTTGGATTTTTTTCTTTAAATTCACCTTGATATCATCAAATCTCTTCTGACAATTCGTGCGGTCCCTGACATGATTCCCACACGCAGACACAGACATTGTTATTTGCTCCCACATTTCTTTTTTTGAGGCTGAACTTGTCCGCCCTTGAAATACATACAAAATATATGACCTTACTAATTAATAGAAAGACGAACATTTTACAAAACTGCTACCTGTTCCAAGAGATACCAAACATGCTGGTTTAGGTTGAATATGTGTAGCACATGAGCATTTACGTGGAAACATACAAATCTAAGGAAGCTTGCATGACTCCAAAAGCGACCCACCACCAACCACCCCACCACCAGACACCACAGCACCACCTGCAACAGACACCCCAGCAGCACCAGCAACAGACACCCCAGCAGCACCAGCAACAGACACCCCAGCAGCATCAGCAACATACACCCCAGCAGCACCAGCAACAGACACCCCAGCAGCACTAGCAACAGAGCCACCACCAGCATTCGCACTCACAGCAACACCACTCGCACTCCCAGCAACACCAGTTGTACTCGCAGCAACAGCACTCCCCTGAATCCCACGTTCACTCAGACGCGTACTCACACGTCTACCAGTACCACTCACACCAGCATCACTCCTCCCACGCCTTTCGGCCATACCTATAGCACTCACAAAGAACAGAAAAGAAATTTAAACACAATCGCACTGAACACTTACAAACTGAAAACAACACAAAGATGTTAACAAAACAACACAGGACAAACCTATCACAATACACAGCAACTCTCTCTGTCAATATGAATTATGCAAATCGCCCAGCTCTGTGTGTCTCTCTCTCCCAACAACACAGAGAATGAATAAAAATACATGCTGCCTTTAAATGGGCTGCTCAATCAAAACATGCTTGCTTTGGCAGATTCAGAAAGAAGTTTCATTGGCGAACCTAACACCACCTCGCCATGCACGCCGATACACCTGTGTGTGATCGGCAAATAATCGCCAGAGTGGGAACAAATGTTTTCGGCTTGATTCGGAAGGGATTCGGCACTTATTGCATACGGCGAGTGAAAATCGGCAACATCATGCTGATAAGGAACACTTGGCGAGAGGACTTTTTCGGCGCTTACTGCATAGAGCCCATAGTTTTCGATAAAATACTGATACATTTGAAAAACTGTTGCCATCTTATCATCTGTTGCATTAATCGCGGCCCATATTAAATAAGCGTATGTTATGTCGGGTTTTTGGAACACGGACTGCAGTGGTGCACTCATCTCGGAACTCTCAGGACAATTAAACAACACCAGACACTGTGCATTTATTTTTTAATATGAAAAGCCTAAATTGATACATTATTGTAACTTCTTCAATACCAAGGTCAATTTACAATGGACCACTGCGCATTACAATTCATGAATATCTGCCACCTGGCGGATACGCGAAGAATTGCAACCAATTAAATCCGAACCATTATCAATAAACACATCAATAATCACAACAACCGCGGGTGACGCCGGCATGAATGCAACATGAATGCAGCATGAACGCGGTAAAGTGCGTGGCATTCGGAAAAAATCCCGAAAAAAATCAGAGATGTTGGAGAATAAAAGGGGCCGCGGCTGTATGGGACCGGAATGTTTGCCAGGACTCCTTCAGACATCTCATAAATGCAATTAAGATATACCGAACTAATGGCCTTTAATCTGCTTTTGAACTTCTTTTTCATGAAAAATATCTTGTATATAAGGCTACATTGTTCTTGTAGGTTATTACACTGCACTCAATCTTAATTTTTCAATTATTACACTCAACATAGTATGGCTTATTAAATAAAATTTTGAACCAGAATAGCATGTCAAAAAGTAAATACAGTATGAAGCAGTAACTAGGAATTACAACAATACGTTTGAGGAGGCATCAAAGAGGTTAAAAAAGGTCAAATAATATGGTTCAACCTTGCTCTAAAAACTGAAAACAACATGCATTATTAGTGACAAATAACCAACTTGTGTAGAAAAACATTCTGAAAAAGCATATTTACTAAATCCAAACAAAGTATATGCAATGATACGCTGATACATTTGATGGAAAATATTGTATGTTTTAATTTTGCTGTAAATGACTATACAGTCGCTGAGGAGCTACACTTTCTTATGAAAGCTGTTTTTCTTTTGTAAAGGTGTAGAGAGATTTTTTTGTGAATACAGATCCTTGGTTAAAATCATCACAATAATATTGGTCAAAAACAGATTACATGTAAAATAGTATTTTTTGTATAAATAGGGGCAATTTGAAATCACAAATCAAAGTATGATCTATAAAAAGTGATATTTCAGCAATGGCAGAGAGTGGCAGGGTCATGGTAAAACTGCAACAAGTCGGCATTTATTATTGTCAGTATTGATGTATTAGAGATATCTTCAAATATGCTTCTTATGTTATACTGTATGCCTTGCCTATCAGATTAGGGTTATGTGAATACTAATAGAAAGAAGTGAAATGTAATATTTATTTATTTATTTATTTATAAAATATTTTACCAGGAAGTAATACATTGAGAGTTACCTCTCGTTTTCAAGTATGTCCTGGGCACAGAGTAAAACAAATAGTACATGGTTACAAGTACAGTTACATAAATGAACAGGGTATACATTATATACAAGACATTGCGTGCACAGTTAAAGAAAATGTATATTATGAGCGTATGAAACAGTTACAGACCAGGTTAAAATGTGAGACAGCCTTAGATTTGAAAGAACTTAAACTGGTGGTGGATGTGAGAGTCTCTGGTAGGTTGTTCCAGTTTTGGGGTGCACGGAAGGAGAAGGAGGAACGACCGGATACTTTGTTGAGCCTTGGGACCATGAATAGTCTTTTGGAGTCTGATCTCAGGTGATAGGTGCTGCATGTGGTAGGGGTGAGGAGCTTGTTCAGGTAGCTGGGTAGCTTGCCCATGAAGAATTTAAAGGCAAGTCAGGAAAGGTGAACTTTGCGCCTAGACTCTAGTGTTGACCAATCTAGTTCTTTGAGCAATAGTATATACTCACAACGTGGGGTTGAAATAGGTGTATAGTAGTCAGTTTGTGTGGTATAGCGACCCTTGTTTTGCACACAGCTGTGTAACTACTGTAGTGTGATGTGGTTCAGGTTCACTTCCAGGTGTTAGCTCTTTGTGACCCACTTAACTCTCTGTGCGTCAGGCACCAATACAGATTGTAAGCTCTGCGGAGCAGGGACTGTGTCTGTAAAAATCCTATGTGCTGCGTACCACGCACTATTCTGTAATTGTGAAGTGCTTTGAGGCCCATTGGGAGAAAAGCTCTATATGAAACAAAGTTATTATTAGGTACTTTGCACCCAGGTATTATAACCAACCAAGGCAAAACAACCTTGTTCTTTTTTAACTGTATTTGTGAATCTTTTGAAATGTTATGGGACTTGTGCTTTGGGATACAAATTGCACGCTAACTTTGTTCTTGGCTAAAATTAAATAAAACTGAATAAAAAATAACAATTTTTACAACAGAATTTACAATTCAAAACAATATAATCAGTTCGGTGTTATAAGTCTATTATGAAAAAAAGATGATTTACATTGACTTGATTTGAAGATTTGATGTTGCAGCCACACCAAACACCAACACACAGTACTTGATTTACTGTACGTTGGGGTACTAATTCTCACCTGTCATTGGTTTTAATTTGAAGCTGCTCATTTGTACCCCCAATTGGACTCCATATGTCTGATGGCATCTCTCCTTTCCTTACTGTACTTTCTGAGAGTTCGCCTGACTACTCGCCACTTGTGAGGGTTACTGTAAGCTAGTGACTGATATTCGGTCATGGTTAGATATAAAAAAAGCTTACTTCTTTACTTTCATTGTGAACTATCTGTCGGATACACAGATACAATAGGCACTTGTTTTAATTACAATACTTATATACTCATATTTTACAACTTTTTGGCAGGACAGCAGTTGTGTACAATTCGATCACAGACTCAAAATCAAGTGGTCCATTCTCAGCACGGTGCGAGTACCATTTGTTGTCTATGCATCCTGGCGAATTGTCTGCCCTGAAGGCAATGAGGGTGCAAGGCCAGTCTTACCTTTGGTAAGGCGCAAGGCGGCATGCCGACAGCGGGGCCCCTCCTCCTGCAGCATCATGATGTTATGATGTTGTGTTGTCATGGCCACACAGCGTGTGGCCATGACAACATAACGCTGCAGAAGGAGGGCCGCTCCGCATAAGGTAAGACCTCCCCCAGCTATATACACATTCACACACACACGCATGCATGCACACACCTCCCCACTCCCCTAGCTACACACACTTCCCCCAGCTACAGACACCTCCTCCCCCCTTCCTACATTGGGGTGAGCCGTGGTGCGGTCCTGCGTCGGTTTGGGACTCCCCAGCTCCTTCCTCAGCTCTCCCCTCTCCTGTCGGGTGGAATTTGGTTCCCGGCGCCGACAGGAGGAGGGAGAGGAGGGAGAGGAGGGAGAGGAGGGAGAGGAGGGAGAGGAGGGAGAGGAGGGAGGACAGAGCTCCCTGAAGATGTGGAGCCCAAGGCAATCACCTTGCTCGCCTTGCTTAAGGCTGGCCCTGGACATACAACACATCTCAGATAAATGTACTTATTTTCAGCTGTCAGGGGGGTGGCTGCTCTATCTTACTCCTTCTCCCGGAGAAGATGGTAGATTATTTGTTGGATAGTTGGATCTCTGTGACCATTCTGTGCCCCCAATCAGGCTGCATGCAGGCCAACTGCCACACTCACCATGTCCTTGTTCCGCTTCTGCATGTACATGTCATGATTGATTGGATATCATCATTTTTAGATGATTTTGCACAATTTCCTGTTCTGATGACAGGAGTTATATTTTTTGTTCTTGACTTTTTTCTTCACATCCTGCCTCCAATACTGAACTAAATGTCAGTTCACTAATAAATAACAAACGACAGTCATGTTCTGCTGTTTCTACAGTATATTGCAATGTACAGTATTAATAGGGGAAACATATACTGTAGCTCTATTTCTTACAATTAACAGACATGTAAAAGATGATAGGATAATGTGCATAATCTGTTTTTTCCTGATTCTGCCCCAAATGGATTAACAACAGTTAATGGTAACTATGAACTATTGTACTCATTTAAAGTACTTCTGCCTATCAAATTAGTATGATGTATGATAATTCATTCAACAGTTACAATTTGTTTCTGAACATAAGGACATTTATTTTTTATGAAACATTATTTTTTTTATGAATCTCTATTAACACGTCATGTTTCTTCTGTTCCTAATTAAATGTGCTCCTTCCTACTTGTTGATATTTTGTCTTGTGAATGTTATCTCTATGTTCTTTATCAAACAACACAGTGGATGAGTGAAATTATCTGACTGAAATCTTACAGTAGCCGTTCTGCAAGACATCATCCAATACTTACGTTTAGAAAGGAAATTATGTTTACATTTATCTTAACTGTTCTCTTTCTTCTTGGGTGGTGATTATTATTATATAATACACTGGTTAAAATAATGCTACAGGTATATAAACCTGAACCACAAAGTGCTGCTAATATTAAACATACTTTTGAACAAATGATGAGCTACTCAGTGTCTATAAATATATATGATGAAGCTATTATTATGACAAATCTAATAATAATGGTTTTTTTTCTGTCTTTCTAAATATAGATAACTTATACAGTAGGTTGTGATACGTTTGAGCAGACCAACATAAGAGTTATTCCTATAGGAAATGTGCCTTCCTCTGGATCAATAAGTAAGTATAGATATAGGATAAAGTATCTGTTGTCTAAATTTAGCATACGTTGAACTTGATGGACGTACGTCTTTTTTCAACCTCATCTACTATGTAACTATGTAACTATGTAACTATGTAAATTAAAGTGTGCAGAACTTTCAAAATCATATAGGTTTCTTCTTTAAATGTGCACGACACATACGGCTACTAGACCCTTAAACTACTATATTTCTAAGAAAACCTAACAGCCTTTAACTTTAGGGAATATTACTGTGAAGTTGGGCTATGGTACATCATGAATATATATATATATATATATATATATATATATATATATATATATATATATATATATATATATATATAGATAATTGGAAGGCTGAATGCCTGTAATTGTTGGCTAGGGGAGCAGCAATTCCACTCCAGGGTTTCAACAATCTATGCTGCAGCAGACTCCTTAATTACCAGCTGAGCTTTGCCTGCAAATATCAGCATTTCCCAACCTCCTTTGCAAGCTAAGAAATCAGCCGGCACTCTATCATGCTTCAGCTCAGTTCAAGATAATTTGTGCAGCTTTCCCCAAGCCTAGTTTGTAGACATGTTCACATTTTTCGTGGATATTTGCAGATTGGGTTTAAAAAGTGGCATTTGCCTACCTTTTTTCGAGTGCATGCAATACCCCCTTCCGCCGCCAGCACCACCACCCAACATTCGATTGTGAATGTTGTGACATTTGATTCACCCAGAAGTTCCAGACCCTAAAGATGGGGGGATCTATTTTACTACTGTTCCAAGTGCTATTAGTATACAGGTATTTCAGGTGTTCATCCTTTTGTGCACAGGTGTCTCTCCACGTTTTGTTTAAAGGTTTGAGGATATATATATATATATTGTGACAAACGGCTTACTCCGGGGCTCCGCCGCCTGTCCGGGACTGTTAGAACACAGTCTTTTAGGGTAGGTTAAATGACGTGGCGTAACGTGCTGTTCCTTTAAACAGGCTATTGCCTGGTTTATTCAGTCCCAGGCACTGAGACTGCCACACGGAATTCAAAATAATACATAAGCAAACAAAAACCCTGCTCGTCTGAGCAATAACTTAACTAAGGTTTTCCCTGACTGGGGTTGGACTGGCTTATCCAGTTCCAACAACAAAAATAAGGAACTTTGCAGTTTTAGACAAAAGGAACAGAATAATTTAACCTGTTTGGTGAGAGGCATTTCCCCTCTCTGCTTCCAGCAGCCTTCCTGCCTCCAGGCTCTTGGGGAGAGGGGAGATGAACCAGGAAATCAGCCTTAAATACCTGATCTCTAACTAGCAGGACAGGTGACAGAAATCAGGCATCAGACAAACTCTGGTCTAGATCCTTCACCCCTCAGTTCCAGCACTTGCCAAACTGTGGGATGGAGTGCATGCATTCTGAGGCTGCACTTTCCAGCCTAAACAGGATAGAAACTGTTCCGTATCCTGGGAGCCCTATATATGGAATTTATCACCATACCCTGGTTTCTGTCACAATATATATATATCACTTGGGACTCTGGTAAAATAGGCCTCTTCCCCTCTCTTCCTACCTCTCCCTCTCACTTTCTGGGTGAATTGAATTGAATCTATGGTGTTCGCAGAAAGGGAGGGCAAAGGGGAAACGCCCAAACCGCCTGTGAATATGTGCCTGCAAATTGAATTTTTTTTCAAATAATTTGCGATTTAGACACCTTTGTCCATCTCTACTGATTTGCACAGTATGTAGGATTTATTTGACTATGTTGCCTTATGCTTCCTTGGTTCAGCATACTGCCTGCTACACTTGCCCCAGCATTTCACTCGAACATCATTGCAGGATTTCTTTTATCCCTATCCACAATTTCCTTCCCGCACCTCTGCCCAGCGTTCCCTCTGTGCGTTCATCCCAAGGCATTTCCTCAATCATTTCTGCTTTCAGACTCACCAGCACAACCAGCCAACCTGTCCTACTCTGTCCTCCGTGCACATAGGACTTAAAGGCATTTCTATCCATTCCATACATCCTCCTTCAGGACCCTTGTGAAAAGATTTGTCAGTTAGCGGCATCCACCGGGCACTATGCCCCCTCCACACCCTCTCCTTTGGCAAGAGCTCAACCGCCAAACCATGCCACCCTACTCTACGGGGCTCTTTTCTCTTTGTCAAATAGTGATCTTTGCCAGCCATTTAATTTGCACATTACATACTAATATTTCAATATCTTGTAATTATATTCTTTAACTATTTAAAATTTGTGGTGAAAGAAAATGACATGTTGAACCATTGCTATATTTCACAACTTTACTGGTAAACTTATACTGGTAGACTTATATCATATTTGTCAAATAAAAAATTAAGCTTTGCACAAATCATAATGTGTACAATTATTCTGTCAATTAGTTATAAAAGGTCCAAAAACAGATTTCCTTTTGTTAAAAAAAGGAAATTATTATTATTAAATAAACATAGGAACAGAAATTTTGTTCTTGTTTACATAATATCCACAAATTACCCCGTGATCACACTAGGTTAAAATCTGTATTCTATCAAGTCAAAGTGCAATATAGAAAGCCCCACTGAGTTCAATAGGGCTTTATGTGCGACAGTGCTGAATCGGCACTTTAAAAAATAAGGCCAAATTTGAAATCAGCTTTAGAGTTAACATAAAATCCATTGAAATCCATGAGTCTACACCAGAAATCAGTGAGACAAAAAGTTGACATTTTTAAATATATACACAGCTTTGTGAGCCTAGCAAATCCATACCATGTTAAAGTAATTAATAATTAATTTATTGTAGACTATTTTTTAGATTTAGTGAACAAACAAAAATCTAAAGGTACTGGAATGAATAACCCCTGTATTTTCCATTATTTGTACAACACAGTAAAACTATGGTACATTAGGGTTCGCAAGCGGTACATAGCCATAAGACAACTTACAGTACATCCCGAGTTGTCTCATGGTGCTGAAAAGTGATATAGCACAGCCTAGGAAATATGGGTTTATATTCTAATATGTTATCAAGTTTATGGCGATATTAAAGCAAAAGTTTGTTACTCTGTACAAACTTCTACATGTTATACCTAGAGTTATAAACAGGAAATCTTGCATCCTATTTTCTTACAGGAATGTGACCAAAAAAACAGCAACTATGCTTCCTCTATGTGTTCCAATCTGTGATCTCTAACACCTCACCCCTAGCTTACCTCTTTATCATTTCCTCTCCTACTCTTAGCATTAGATCACATTTCCATTTTCAAGATTTGTATATCCACAATTGTTTAAAAAGCAGCTCAAACATTTGACTCATAAACATTGCTTCCTACGTCTCCTGAATTTATTTTAGTAGCTGATATTTGAGCCATGCGGCTTGTTTACATTAACACTGCAAAGAAATCACTTCCCCTAAACTATTCCTAGTTCAACAGCAATAGTTAAGACAGTAAACATTTCATTAGCTGGCATTTGTACTACTTTAATAATCCATCAATCCAGCTTTTTTTCTCCAATTCCCCTTCGACTGAAATTTGCTGCCAATCAAAAATTTTATTAGATTTTTTATTTTGATTTCCTCATTAAATAGTTTTTTTTATTTGCTTACGTGAGCAGGTGGAATAAATGGTTCTGAAAGGTTACATCAGGGGTGGCCAACGGGCACAAACGACGCCATTTGGAATGGACTGTGTGATGAATTTGCAAAAAAGAAAAATCGACTGAAAAAAAATCAATTACTGAAAGGAACAATACGAAATCCTTAAAATTAAAAAAAAACAAAAAAAAACATGACAGGAGAAACTTATGAATGTTCACATACATTTTGAAAATGACCACAATTTTAATAACTTGTTTAACAATTAGATTTAAGCATAAAATATATAGAATACATAAAATTATTACCCACATTTGTTTTGTGATCGGACGTTTTTCGGCAATGAACTTTGTAAAAAATAAGTTCAGATCTGTATTGATAGACGCTCATGTGAGCGCCTTCTGCTTCTGTTATAAACCTTGAAGATTTATTCAAATGTTGAGAAACTGTTAACTGAAAAGCATGTTCAAAAATCACATTGTGACATTTTAAATTCAGATTTTTCTTTTTTTAATTAGGATTTCAAGTATGTTTTTCTTTTCTCAATATAAAATGTTTGTAATATTGTAATGTTTTTATTATCCTTATTTACTTTTGACGTTATTTAATTTAAGTTTAGTTATTAATTTAAACCAGATGTAGTGGGCAGTAGAAGAACGGCCCACCCAAACAAAATTGTACCCATCTTTATGGAAAAAAGGTTGTCCACCCATGGTCTAGAGTCTAGACTCTGGAGCGTAGCGATGCAGTTCTGAGAACATTTAAATTTTATTTGATATTTTCAATACCTTCCCAATTACTCCATTTTATTTAATGGCAAACTATTAAGAATAGTGACCAAAAAATCTTCAGGCTCTAATACAGATGCCGTCAGATCTATTGTTACACTGCTCTTTACTTAAGCGAGTGAACCGCGGACCAAATGTGGACTGATCACTGCCAAGTGCAGAGCAGGGGGGAATTTGCCTTCAGGATTAACACAGCGGGGGTCCCTGCTTCAGAATGGGACTCCTGCTAAGTTAATCCTAAAGGGCTACACCAGTCTGGAAAAGCTGTGAAATGAGAGCAGACAGAAGCAATCCCTCTCCCTGCACATCTCTAACAGGCGATTGCCCTGCTTTTAGTTTATTTTAATCACACAGTAATTTCAGCCCGGGGACCCCTGCTTCCTGAGTTATAGGCTCAGGTATGGGGTTGTCAGGATCCGTGATCTGCGATGCACTCGGCACACTCATCACTTACAGTACCTCAACCTGTGATCGGGCACCCCGCTCCTTCTGTCATCCATGACGCTTCTCTACCTTCTCCTGGGACCAGCCGCCATGCTAGGCGCGCACGCATCCAGCACGGATGTTAATACATCTCTACGGTCCCGCCTCCAAACTCCGCCCACGCAGCAACATCATCGGTGCGCAGCAGGCACACGTGGTGCATGGTCAGTACGTGCACAGCCGTGTCATCTTTCCGCTTCTAGGATCCTCCCCACACCTGTCTCCTGCACCTTATCCTCCTATCACGGTCAGTCTTACTGACGTGCCTCCTCCAGTCTGTTACCTCATTGGTTCCTATGTCCTATATATTCTCAGCCAGCCCACTGGGAAATATATATACACATATATACATATATACACATATATAAATATATATATATATATATATATATATAAACAAAAAAAGACTGCGCCCTTCAGGTGCTATACCTAACACTTGATGTCTAAATGAATAAATGACTGGTCTAACGTCAGCAGTAGTAAAGTGCAGAAAGATATATGTTATCCTGTGATAACTGATTACATACACACTAGTATATTTTAAAATTACACAAAAAGAAAATATTAAATTGCATATGAACAATAAAATAGCTAAAAGTTATAAGCTACTGAGTACTATGTTATACCAATTGAGAGAAAAAAATGTATATAATAAAATAATTATGTTGCGACCAAAAAATAAACAATTGTTTGAAAATTATGTGTTATAGGAAACACACAGAAAAAAACCCTATAATATATATTAAAAAAAAAAATATTAAATTGAAATATGAAAAAAATAATATGAAAAAATGAAAAAGGGGTCCATGGATTAGGATCTGGCTGCTCTCTGCAGGAACCAACGACCTCCCAGAAATCTGTGAACAACAAGAAAAGAAAGCACCCGATCCTAGTGCAACATGAAAAAATACACTTTTAATAAAAAATGGTAGGTCCAACAAATAAAAACTCACAAACGAATAAAAGGTAAAAGCATGTAATGAGTATACTCATTCGCCAACTGCACGATGATGTCGCTCCACTTGCACGCCTCTCTCTCCTTCTGTGAGGTCCCAGCTTCTTTGAGCCGCCGTCTAGCAGAGGTACAGGAACTGCACAGCTTTTCACAGTATGACCCGGAAGTCCACCACTCTCACAGCAACATCCGGATGGGAGGTGTTGTGGATAAGACCCCGCAAAGGCGGATGTGTTCACCAGCAGTAAGCAAAATGTCCTTAGAGTATTGACACGGATAAGAGCGTGGCAGTGGTGGTGCTCGGTCCTGCTGCCTTACCTCTTCTTCCCCCTGTCGTGTGTGTGTGTGTGTATATGCATGGGTGTGTGTGTGTGTGTGTATATGCATGGGTGTGTGTATATATGTGTGGGAGTGTATGTATATGCATGGGTGTGTGTATATATGTGTGTGTATATATGGGTGTGGGAGTGTGTGTGTATATATGGGTGTGGGAGTGTGTGTGTATATATGTGGGAGTCTGTGTATATATGTGGGAGTGTGTGTGTATATATGTGGGAGTGTGTGTGTATATATGTGGGAGTGTGTGTACATATGTGGGAGTGTGTGTATATATGTGGGAGAGCAGACAGAAGCAGTCCCTGGGAGTGTGTGTATATATGTGGGAGTGTGTGTATATACGTGGGAGTGTGTGTATATACGTGGGAGTGTGTGTGTATATATGTGGGAGTGTGTGTGTATATATGGGAGTGTGTGTGTATATGTGGGAGTGTGTGTGTATATATGGGTGTGGGAGTGTGTGTGTATATATGTGTGTGGGGAGTGTGTGTATATATGTGTGTGGGAGTGTGTGTATATATGTGTGGGAGTGTGTGTATATATGTGTTGGAGTGTGTGTGTATATATATGGGAGAATGTGTATGTGTGTGACACCAGAGGTACCCCCCCCCAATCAGTCACCTGCCCCGGTCAGTCAGTCACCCCTGTCCCGGTCAGTCAGTCACCCCTGTCCCGGTCAGTCAGTCACCCCTGCCGCCCTCTCTCTGGTCTCTCCCCGTCTCCCCTCTCTCTGGTCTCCCCCCCTCTCCCCTCTCTCTGGTCTCCCCCCCCCTCCCCTCTCTCTGGTCTCCCCCCTTCTCCCCTCTCTCTGGTCTCCCCCCTCTCCCCTCTCTCTGGTCTCCCCCCTCTCTCCTCTCTCTGGTCTCCCCTCTCTCCCCTGTCTCTGGTCTCCCCCCTGTCTCTGGTCTCCCCCCTCTCTCTGGTCTCCCCCGTCTCTTTCTCTCCTCCCTCTGTCTCCTTCTCTCTCCTGTCTCTTTTTCTCTCTCCCTCCTCTGTCTCTTTTTTCTCTTTCTCTTTCTTCTCTCTCTCTCCTCTCTCTCTTCTCTCTTTCTTCTCTCTCTCA
>NC_134486.1:70168864-70171364 GCF_040206685.1 Ascaphus truei
GCTGTCCAATGCATCCCTATGGCCGGTTTTACGACGCCAAAATGGCTTATCCGACGCTCTTACGGCGCTTTGTAAAGTTGCAACATTATGTCAATCAGAAAGCTGCAGTCAGGGAAATCATCCAGATCAGTCTGTGTGAAGGTTTTGTGGTATATGTATGCCTTTAAACATGTCTAACAGTTTTATTATACAGTTCTGGATTCAATAAATAGAATCTTTACATCATAATGTATGTGTGTGCAGCATACCTTATTGTTTGAGTAAAATATTATGTGTATTTTAGCATTAAAAATGCCTTCAGGAACGGAACGTTTCATTTAAACAGTGTTCCTATGGGAAAACGGGTTTCGCTTTACAACGTTTCGCTATCCGACGCCATTTTGAGTAACGCATTGCGTCGGATAACCGAGGACTGCCTGTAGTACTATATTGTTTGACAACAGTTAATGTCAATGAGAAGTATGTCCCATGCTTGTAGAGCATTATCAATGGCTGTGAATAAAGTTCTTTGTTTGTATTATAAGAGTTCCTACTGTAGCATCCATCATTATTCTATCTGTATATCCACTCCAGCCTGCACGGATCCAGCACCTTGAAAAGGTATGAGACACTGAGCACAGCCATGTAAATAGTCTTTCTGATGTAAATTCCTTAAATCATATGTGACTTTGCATTTCTGGTTAAATCCAACTTATTACAGACTCTTCTACCTGTTTGAAATATAATCATCTTATGCGAGCATGGGTGTAGCACACCTCTCCCAAGGAGAACGGACCCTTGAAACTATCATAGCAGATTGATGCCCTTTCTAACCCCGAGATGTCTGTCTGTGCCAACCAAGGCGTCCAGACTTTTAGATAATTGTCGCCAGTGTCGTTAACCAGACTCGTTAACTTTTCCATCTGGCAGATAAACCAAATACGATTCCGAATTTTTGGGATGGTTGGTATGTCTGAGCTTTTCCATAGTGCTACGATCTCACACCGCGTTGCGAGTGCAAAGTGAGCAATAAGTTTATTATGAGCTTTAGAGAGACCCGCTAGTGGTCTGTTCAAGAGAACAGCCACGGATCTGGGGGAATAGTGAGATCAAACAGTCTCTGTATCCAAAGGTCTAATTGTCTCCCGGAATGAGGAGATCCGCGGGCAAGACCACAGCATATGTAGCAGGTCTGCTGATCCTCCACATTGGCGCGGGCACAGCGGGGAGGATCCCGGCACGAACCTTGATAATTTTAGTGGGGTAAGGTACCATCGCATCAGGACCTTATATGCGTTTTCCTTGAGGGTGGTACATATGGAGCACTTTGCTGTGGCTAGAAAAATAGCACTCCAGTCCTCGTCTTCCAGACATTCTCCGATGTCTGTTTCCCAACGCGATCTAAATGAGGGTATCTCATGGGCTTGTTTGCTAGAACTGATCACTTCGCTGTATAGCTGCGAGGTAAGTCCCTTTGTGTCGGTCTCTGCCAGACAGAACTTTTCGAAGGATGTCAATTGTGGGTACGGGGCAAATTGTTATAGAACGCCCTGATCTGGAGGTATCTAAAGAATTCTGAGTGGGGGATCTCTTTTTCTAATCTGATGTGATCAAACGTCTTAACTTTTCTGTCATGCCTTCCAGATCTTTAATCCGATTATAACCTTTCTTTTTCCAAATTGAGATATTACCGACCGATAGGCCCGGCACGAACTCGGAATTGTTCCACAGGGGTGACATCATAGAGTGTGTCATTGTGAGGGAATGTTTAAATTTTGAGGCCTCCCAGATTGACAATGAGTTGGTCATTGAGGATAGCGCACATTGGCGCCTTTTCGCACCATTTTGGGGAGCCAGATTAGATACGTAATTCTATAGGTTCACAGGCTGCGCTCTCTAATTCGACCCATCTCTTAGATCTCGGGTCAGACTGCCATTGCACAATTTGGCTCAACTGTGCCGCTTTGTAATATGATAACAGGCAGGTACCGCTAGACCCCCAGCCAGACCGGCCTTTTCATATTCATTTTGCTGACTCTTGGTTTTTTTACCTCCCCATATAAACTTGGAGATGTCGGATTGAAGTGAGTGCAGGTCCTTCAATCTGAGTGGCACTGAGAGAGTTTGGAAGAGATATAAAATACGGGGGAGTAAGTTCATTTAACACTATGGATTCTTCCTATCCAGAGATCCTTTTAGATGTCCACTTTTGTAGGTCTGATTTTAGGGTTCGGATTAGGTTGGGTAATTTGCGTCGTATATTTCTTTGACACTACAGGAGTTTCATACAAATTCCTTATTTTATTAGTGATAGCAATAGGGGTGCCCCACTTCATCTTAGTGAAGTTAGAGTAGTGTAGGAGGGGTGCTGATGGGATAGGTTAAATATGGTACACTAGGGGAGAAAGAAACCTAACATGTAGCACACATGCTCCTTGAACTGAATGATTAGTTATATAATTAAAATAAAATCTTTAATGTTCATAAATATTAAAATAATGGTGGTTAAAATAAACAGACC